>NC_091119.1:83560773-83600773 GCF_040183065.1 Periplaneta americana
AAGTACTTACTTTATGTTTTCATTTACAAAGCCTTGATTGTAATATGTAACTAAAGCCCCTCGAACGTTTTATATTAATACTTTTGTTGGACAAAATTAATTCATGGTTTGAGAAAAACCTTTCACCCTATACTTACATATCATAACACTGTCAACGATATTTTAAAGGAAATAATCTTATATTCCAATTTTCTGATAGGACTATAGCCTAGTATACATATTAATATTTTAAACACGTGTGCAACTGCATTCCAAATAAATCGCCACTTACAGTATTTGTTATTAAAATATTTAACCAGAGTGAAAGAATTAATTAATAATAATTTTGATGGATAACTATTCGGCTCTTTGAAATTTGAGTGGTTGACCATAGTTGACGTTTCATTTATGAAATTTCCACAAACTTGTCTAACACTCCCTACAAGCTAGCCACTTGATTTCGATTTTCTCTTTGTGTCATACGCCTATTTTCAGTTTCTACAGTCTTAGGGTTTCTAAAAGTGCAATACTTGATTGAGTTACGAGGGAGAGTCAAAAAGTAACCTTAATAATTTTATTAATTTAATATGTACAATAAGACTACACACACTTCATCACTTTTCAACATAGTCCCCAGTACGTTCAATGCAAGTGTCCCTGTTATAATATATTGAAAAGTGATTAAGTGTTTGTAGTCTTATTGTACATATTCAATTAATAAAACAATTATTAAGATTACTTTTTGTCTCTCAGTACATTCTCTCAGAATTTAAAATGTTCAAATGTAACTATACAAAACCTGAAATATCATTGTACACATTTATCACAGGCTTGCGTACTGTAACATAATCGACAGGTTCCTCTACTTCTTTTATACAGTCCTCTCATGCATTTTTAACTTCTTAATTTTTTTAATGTAATGAGTAATTGGTTGCAATTTATTTCTTCACTCCATCGTTACACAACATAATAACTCCAATAAAACAGCACACTTAATTAGAAAAAAACATGAGTTGAGAGCAGAAGCGAGCAAAGAGGTCCATAGGTAATACGATGCAAGTACTATACAAGTTCAAACGAGTTCTGCTGCTGGAACATTATTTACAGTTTTTGTTCTTACGTATCCCCGTATACAGATTTTGATAGTTAACATTTCTGTCCACACTGTCACAATATGTTACTACTGCGGGTTCAGTTCAAAATGTGTCCTGGCTCGCTGTATGTCGTCATGTGGCTAGCCGATGAACATAGAGAATTCAATCTTCCTACACTTCCGCAGAGGCGTATTACCTATGTGCCAGAGAAGTTGTCTGGCAAGTACGGCGTTAATTCACAAGAGTAATTACCGATACGTACGGTAACGCCGGTAGTGGCAGGAATGTGAACTGTTTGAAAACACGTACTGAGGTGAGTGTTTTTCTTACTGTCGGGATACGGGGAGAGGGTTAAGACACGATTACTTACGTACAGTATTTCTTGACATTAACTTCGACGGTCAACATGACACGGAGCATTTGATTTGTGTTGTGGAATGTTGCCTTACGCAACCGATGATAACAAATACACTTCGTACGACTTGCCTGCGCAAAACACAGTTCGAAAAAAGGTTATGGTAGCACACAGACCGTACAGACCGCCATCTATTGCTACGACGTTCAAGTTGTACCGTACACGTTCTCAAGTTCAGATTGAATGCCTTGATTAAAAGGCAACTTCTCTGACATAAAAGCTAAAACTAGCTTCAAATCCCTGACTCACAACAGTGACATGGCACACATGACACGCTTTGAAATGAACACCCAGAAGTTACCTAGATACGTAACAAGTGTGTACAAGACTAAGCATGCATAACAATAACTGAATGACTACTTACTATAGTAGCAATGAAAGTGAAGTCTGAGGCAGTGACAGTACCTGCAACAAAATAAAACAAAATGTAACATCATTCATTTTAAACACACAGCTTATTACATGAACTAACGACGACTTCAAAAATTGTATCCTAAATGAAGCTAATACGACAGAAACTGTTTACAGTTGTTCTCAATAGTCAAGGATAAAAAAAAAGTTCGCTATTACATTTGAGTTTTGCGAGTTCAGATCAGGCTGAGGACAATGAACTTTTAAGAGGCGCTGAAATCTGTAATATAGTTTCCTTATGACTAGGATATAGTCTCCTGTCACAGATTTACACTAAGCAATAGACCTCTATTCCTGAATGAGGATGATCCAGGCCAAATTTACCTATTAGTCTATTTCTTGGCCATGTTAAACTTATTCGATATTAATAATATGAGTAGAGGTTATGGACGTTTAGGTGCTATTAATTTCTTGCTATGTTCCTAAAGTTTTAGGTAGATACTCTATCGAAATAAAGTGCGTAAAATTAATAGGTTCGCCCAATAAATACGATGCATACCATAGCTGACTGGAAAGTGCAGAATGTAAAAATTCAAATCAATCGGAGAAATTATATATTTTTTTAAGTAGGGTGAATGTACATTGTCCACCGTTGTGGCTATTTGGGTAGTGAGTGCGCTTTCCGACCAAGCGGTGCGAAATTCGATTCCCGGCGTGGACAATGGAAGAAATTTATCTTCCGTCCACGGGACTGAGCGTTTGTCCGATGTCCTGTGATGACTCAGCGGTGGTCTTGTGCCATGCTAATCACATGACCAGAAAGACTCGCATTTGCGAGATATCTAGTGTGTGATTTACTGATTCTCTTATATCTTCCCGCAGTGGCTGTAGAACAGAAAAGAGTAGAAGTTAAACCGACAAATAAAGAAAGAATGTACTGTACATTAAAGGGAATGACCCTTGCAGAGCTAGTATGCAGTAAATACAGGACAGTAATAGAGTTTGAACGATATATAATTATTTGTTTCTTGAGCAAAATCAATATGGGGCCTACTCGTATCGCAATAAGTGGCGATCGTTCTCTTCAATCTCCACAGAAAGTAAATTTATGATGTGTAGACCCTGTTTCTTAGTTATTGTTTGTCTGATAACAATACAACAAGGTTTGGCAAAATTGAGCGCTACTGTTGCCACCAAAGACGTGAAATTCATTGAAATACTGTAGTGTGTGCCAACTGTGGATCTACATATTCTCACGGACAAATCTCCTGCATATGGCGAGAACCAATAAAAGATCGCTGGGACGTTGTAATGTCGGTGACTTGTACGAGAGAGTGACATCTCGTGCAGGAAAAAAAACGGCGATACCGGAGCGAGAGAGAGGATATAACCATTTCCAGGCTTCGTTAACATTTATCATGTTGCAGCTCCTATGATAGTGAATCAATCGTGCTATAATTTTTGTCATTGATAGATCAATGTCTAAGAAAAGCACAGAAAAAATTCGAAATCAAAATATTTATCGAAAATAGAAAAAAAAATAGTAACTTCGAAGTTATCTATTCAAAACAAACATTTACACTTTAAAAAGTTGGCAGAAGGGAAACTTTTTATTTTTCACTTTAGATGGGGGTCAAAGCGAGTGAAACGTTGAAAAAAAATGGGAATTGGTTTTAAAAGTTGAGACTCTTCAAAATCTTTACAGGTTTCAGAGTTACGGCGAGCTAAAGGGGCGTTTTCGCATGGCGAAAAACTCATGATTGAATATTTTTTCTATTAAAAGGGAAAGATTGCTGCGACATTTAAAAAACGCTTAAACTCTAAATATCACTACTGCTTGCTTTACTTAACGATATGGTGTAACAGAAATATTCCTTCACACGAACGAGAAATGATCTGCTTCCTGTGCACCATAAAAACGAAGGGAAAATCATAATTGTGTGTCGAGTGTGTGTTTGTTTCCTGTATTCTTATAACTACGTATCCTGATTCATGAAAGCGTTCTAGGAAATAGTGCTCTTGTTCCAGAATTCTTTGAGCTCTAACACTGCATTATAACCCATATCATTATAATAATATTGTACAGAGGGAACGATTTGACCTAAAATTACGTTTTTTTTTTTTTTGGGTCCACTTAGAAATTCATTCCTTTTAAAGCTAGCAGGCTACTGAATTTCAGAATTAAAGAAATGCCACGGAAAATAGTGAACTACTGAAACTGTACTACCACACTACAGTCTACTTTTAATTGTGAATTCTCTGCAGTCATCGTTCTTGTTCATCAAAACAACCACCACACCGCCGCCACTGCCGCCACAACCACCACCGCCGCCGCCGCCGCCCCCACCACCACCACCACCACCACCACCACCATTCTCACGCTAAGCCGTCTGATTTCCTCAAGCTATATGTGTAGTTGATTCGCCCAGCAATTCGTACACCTACGTTTTTGCATAGGGTAAACTAGGGTCTGTTGGACAGTCGGGCATGTTGGACACTCCGTACTTTAACGTGTTACCACGCCACTTGTGGGCACCACATTCTGCTAGAAGTCAATGGCGGAAGTAGCTCCACTCATGGCTACTTCCGTCATTGACTTCTAGCAGAATGTGGTGCCCACAAGTGGCGTGGTAACACGTTAAAGTACGGAGTGTCCAACATGCCCGACTGTCCAACAGACCCTAGTTTACCCTATGATTCTGCATTTTAACATTAATATCAGTATTCGGATGCCAACTATACTAACTACGTCTTTCATTTATACAATGCCTGTTTATATATTGTAATTATGTGGCCGAAACTTTGAATTTCTACTTTCTAACTTAAATTCACTTCTTTCCGATCTGCAATCCTACGTGCCTCCTCTTCACATTTTATTTTCTTCTCGCTAACTTACGTTTAATACTCCCATTCATAAAGCAGCTATGAAATTAGCATTGCCTTGTAGAATTCGAAAAAGACTAAACTTTTAAAAATATTTAAAAAAAACGTTCGACTGTCAGATGTAGATACTGAAACTCAGTCAAAGTTTAATCGACGTAATTACTGTTAGGTTGGTACAGGCAGTATTTTCAACAATAATCTCACTAGAGCTTTTGACTTATCTAGAGAAAATCAAAACTCGAGTGGGATTTAACTATTACACGATTAGAAGAAATAATGTGCTCTAATACAATACAATATTAATTGACTTACTAAGATACTAAACTGTCTTGCAAATATGTTATTTTACCATCTCATCATTACAAATACTCCGCTAGCTGGCAACACTGTGTTATGATCAGTTCTTCTCTTATTACCAGTTGTGCCAACTATACAATCTTCACTGAACTCTATAGACGGTTACTCGTCAAGAAGGCTTTGTTGATTCAGTTTCATTTTTATTAAAATAGTTGCATTTCACTTCAATTATCAATAATTAGGCTATATCAGGTGGTCATATGTGTTCAGCGTGGCACAGCACGGACTGTAATGATCGTAGGAGTGTGAAATCTCGTAAATATGCTAATTAAGCAAGGCGCTCGCGAATTACGCTAAAAATTAGTTCCAAGTCTTGCCACCAGGTGAAAATATGGCGCTGTAAGAAATCAGAACGTGCAATTTGTAACTTTGATGTCAGTATGTTCTTCCGGTGACATTTTACTCTGCACGGTGCAGTGAATATACAGAACTGTCGCATATAGGGGTTCGACTCCTCCACATGTACAGGAACAACCATTGCACTCACCTTACATTACTGTTTGATGTGGTTTCACAAGCTCTTTCATTCTTGGTCCGTTTTTCTTTTGAGGAGATGACACCTCGCGGACCTGTTAGATGTACAGTAACATCTGCACATTATAGGACCTGCTTGTGCAACACGTCATTTCACTTTTGCAAAAGCTTAACTGACCACACCATTATTTTCATTCAAGATGGGGCAACACCACATGTCGCTCGCCAGGTGAAAGATTTGCTGCGAGAAACTTTCAGTAACGACTGCATCAGATCTAGGCAATTTCCAGATGCGTGGCCTTCAAGATCCCCCGACCTAAATCCATGTGACTTCTGGTTGTGGAGATATTTGAAAGATCGTGTCTATCAGGGACATATCCGGTCTCTGCCTGCTCTAAAGGCTAGTATACAACGACATGTCGCTTTGATTACAGCACATATGCTGCAACTGTCGACCATCCCGTGTTACGGATACAACATGTCGTTGAGGTGGGAGGCCATGTTGAACAGTGTTTGTAACCATAGTTCCTAATAAACGTGCCAGAACCATCGTTATCATCTGTTTGATCTTTCCTGCCTTTTTCTGTGCCCATACCACGTTCTCACTGTTTACAGCGCCAATTTTCACCCGGTGGCAAGACTAGGAACTAATTATTTTTTTTTATAATTTGCGAGCACATTGCTTAATTAGCATATTTACGAGATTTGGCACTCCTACGATCAATACAGTCCGAGCTGTCCCATGCTGAACACCGTCAGTTTAATTATAACCACCTGCTATTAAACAATGTGTGATACGTGACTATCCATAATCTCATACAACAGAAGCTATAACGTAACCTAAATAATATAAACAAGATCAATTATAGAAAATTTTAATTAAGGACGAATAGTTTTAAAAGGTACAATTGTTGAAAGTACAATGTTGGCAAACAAAGAAACAAATGCTAGGGAAGTGATACAAATTGTAGAATAAGCAGTCATGATTGGTTGAAACAAGTCGTTCCGTACTGTTTTATTGTTCAAAAGTAATATGACGTATTATACGTGCAATAAGAACTGTAATGGAGTATGTTATTATTAATTTTAGCCCTGTGATCTCTTCTGTTACACATTACTTTTCATCCTATATTAGGGAAATAAATATATAGACTATTACGGTTCCAAGCTTAGAAATAGAATCCTTCGTCTTAGTAGAGTAGCTGAATCTACTATGAAGATGTAAGTGACCTTATCTGGAAGTGTTACAACCAACTGGAATTACATTAGCTGACTCGGGAATAATGTAGACGTTATATATGCAAGAACCAAGTACACAAGTACACCAAAGTTAGCGCTGAAATAGGAGTCGTAAGGAAAAAGAAAGATAAGAGTCATGAAAGCGTGCAGTCAGTATTGTAAAGAGAGGACAAGCAGACGGCCAATAAATAAGTACAAGAAGAACAACAAAGACCACAACGTGGTTAGCCATTAACGTGAGAGTCCAATGCTTCCGACATTGCTAGGGCGTGAGTTCGAATCTCGTTGATTACTTGGTAAGATTGTTCTTACGTTTTCGCCAAACTATTACGCAAATTAAAGATAATAATAATAATAATAATAATAATAATAATAGTAATAATAATAATAATAATAATAATATTCGTATTCATCTTACCACATACCATTTTGTTATGATATGAGCAATTCCATTGACGCAAGATAACCGTGCAGTTGTAATAGCGTCGCTAAATAACCTGTTAGGAAGAAATGAAACGAATAGACATGATAACAGTATAAAAAATCTAATGTAAAATTTTGTTCCTTTGATAATAGGTAACAGCAATTTTTCTTCCTTTATATTTATATAACGGCAATAGATTTGTGATACACCAAGACAGAATGCCTTATCACGAACATTGATATATTTATAGTGCCTTAGTACCTGTGGTACTGCACGGTACAATATAGTGATTTTAAACGTCGTTATCATCATCATCATCATCATCACCATCATCATCGTCAATAAAAACAACAACACGGGTTAGACCAAGTTCTGTTCAAGAACATATTACGTATTCTTTTTAGCCTTTAATTTTTAACTGATAATAGATAATAAAAATGTAATATATTTTAGTCTAATTAGTTGTTGTAATGTTAGTATGTGAAGCATATGCCAGTAAGCGGATTTTCATTACTTTATAGAATTTCATTATGGTTTCTAATCTACCGTCTCATTCAAATGGCGCCATTTCTGTATTTAATATTCGTTGAAACTTCACAAATTTGCCTCCAACATCCGTAGATAGTAAATGAGAAATATTGTAGTCCAAGTAATACACAAGATGTCCTAATTGTTAACCTTGAAGGACGTAAGGAACCGAGAGCGACCTAAAACGCGATGGCTGGATGGAGTGCAGGAGAATTTAAGGAAGATAGGATGTCGTAATTGGAGAACTGCAACACAGAAAAAAAAAACAGACCGACATGGTGGAAAATCATTGAAAAAGTCAAGGTTCTCTAGAGGGCTGTAGCTCTAAATGAAGAAGAAGAAGAAGAAGAAGTAATGTACAAAGTGAGCATCAAGTAAAGACACAGCTTGTAGCTTTCCTGATTTAATTTTATGGAGAACTTTATATATACACAAAATTTATGGAGGGTTAAAAGTGAATAATTTGAATATATTTAATTTTTTTTCATTTATGAAGAGTGTGCCAAAGAATCTGTCTTTAATGGCACCGTAAACCTATTTTTCCATTATTAGATTCTTCGGATCTCGAAATGTATAAAATCATGTTTTCATTATTTATAAGCTAATATTTCGTAAAAATTTCTCAAATTTATGATTCCAATGTATGCGTAGATAACAAGGAGAAATGTTTCAATATATCGATTTATCGCTATGAAGAATAAGAGGGACCTGAATTAAATAATCATAGACAGAAACTAATACAGTAAAAAACAATTGGGTAGCATTGCTAACGTATTCAGACATCATGCTGACATATAGTCAATAAGTAAATTCGAATACGTGGTGCTATTAAAAAACAGACTCCTTGGCACACATTTTGGACTTGAAGTAAAAAAATAGTTTTTTTTTTTCATTTGTCTAAATATTTATTTTTCAACCTCTACGTCTTTTGTACACAGAGTTTCTTCATAAAATGAAAAATAGGAAAGCTATAAGCATACTTTTTATTAAACACCCATTATTTTCACTATTCCGTCTTTGTATGTGTTTAGCAATTTTTGCTAAAGTAATGTACGTTACAGGTCACATTTTGTTCATTATAATTTCAACTGAAAATTATGCCCACCGGATATATTTATCGTAATTAAAATGTTATGAATCTACGCTTCAATAAATAACATAAAATGGCCACAATCTATTTGACTCGAGCCACTTTTTAATAATAATTATTTTGTTTAATGAATATTTATTAATATATTCGTCTGCCATAACAGATGACCATATAGGTCCGGAAAACAATATCAGAAAAATACATATATGGAATAGAGAGAAATAAGAAATATATCAATACATAAAATGTTGTAGATTGTTTGATTTAAAAACATTAAAAGAAATCGGTAGCTAATTATTTACATAATTACTTCTCCAACAAAAAACATTTTCCGAAAGATAACTGAAGTTGAATAATATCTGTACGAATCAGTCATAAATTGGCATAAATCTAGACGTTACAGAAGTATAAGAAAAGGACGTATTTCCTACAAAAACAATTGACATCTGCAGAATTAAATTTAAAAGTGAATAACTTCTTCAGCAAACAATTTAATCGCGTAAAAATACATACAAACGGTATTTTGTAATGCTGGTATAACATTACCTGTTCAAAAATTAAAGGAAAATTGCATTTTCCGAGAATACTGTACATTCCTGCGTAAGTTACTTGTACAGTAATGCAACTTAAATCTCTTTGCCTCCGGTTTGAACCTCGTATTGCCAAAAGTACAGTTAGGAAAAATACGATTGAATTCTGCCTTAATGCCTGAAATCTTTCTAAGATATTGGTTAATAATATAGCGAATTTAAAGTTATTAAATAATAATAATAATAATAATAATAATAATAATAATAATAATAATCATCATCATCATCATCATCACAACGATGGATCCAAGATCCGATCCGATCATATAGGAATTTAGAATTCGAATGTCATTACGCTGTTTCAGCAAAACTATTTTCAAGAGGATCTCAATGAATTTCATTCTAGCAGACAGAGCTGCCTTAAGGTAAATAAATAACTTGGAGACCCGAGTTTTGAATCTCCATGTCTGCGATGTATCAGTTTGCGTATATATCATCCGCTTCCAGAACATGTTTCTTAAGTGGATAGAACGTTGTGACAAGTGAATTGCTTCCCACGGAACCTACTTCGAGAAATGTAAGATCGCCATACTGGCATGAGCGTCTGATTCTGTAAAATAAATTGAGTTCACAAACTTTGAAATAACCACAGTAGATAAGAAATTAAGATGTCAACAACAAAACAAAACAGATCCAACAATTTTTCTGAAACATTTAAAAGAACTCTCAAGAATATACAGAAAGAAACTCCTTTAAAACTTTTTAAAGTGATGGCAGTTCAAGTTCTTTTTCTGAAGGTTTGAATTGTGGAGTCCAAAAAGAAATTGTAAAGAACAAAATTGAAACAACAGAAATTAGATTTTTTAGCGTTGAAGCAGGCTACATACGTGGTTAGAAAAAGTAGAGATATCAGCCGTAATCATGTCATCATTTTATTATTATTATTATTATTATTATTATTATTATTATTATTATTATTATTACTATTATTATTATTATTATTATTATTACCATAATCATAATTAATATTACGGTGAGTCCAATGGCTCGTTTCGTTTCAGATATAAATATTGTCCTCCCATCTAACTACCTAGCGTTTTCTCGGACCCCCGACATCTCTATTACCTGCCGATTTATAATTATCTACAGCAGCTGTTGTGTGAATTTTGTTTCTTTCAGATTTAGAATATGTTTTTTCCCATTTATTTTGTTTTAAAATATCGTCTCATGTTTTCATCTTGCCCTTGATATGTACTGGTATATCTAAGAATATCACATTAGACAGTAATTGCGCGTACGGAACCAGGTGAGTAAAAATATGAAACACTATTTGTAGCTCTCCTATTTTCAATTTTGTGAAGCAACATTTTGAACATGTTTTTAAAAATTGCGTTTGATATTTTTGAAGACTGTACCAATGAGGCTATCTTTCCATTAGTAATATGCAATTATTTTGTACTATTTTTGGATTCTTCAGGTCTCAAAACATACGAAATACAAATGAAGTTACAAATTAATAAAAGCTCACATTGATGACTTAGAAAATGTATATATACCATTGACATTTAACTACAATATTAATATAAGGAAGCAAATTCATTAAAAAAAAAAATAAAAATGTTCTGTGTCACGTGTTGGTATTAGTTCATAGTTCCATCGCTAAGAAACAACTTATAAATGTATGTGGGAAATTATTTAATGTTTTCAGCAACACTGTTCCATTGATCTGCTGTATCTCAACCCTAATTCTTCGTTTTAACTCTTCCAGCTTCTTGGTATCCTGGTAGACATTCCACTTGAAATAACCACACAAGAAATAATCAAATAGGCCTGAGTTGTAATCAGAGGATTTTTGGGGCCATTGTTGTTGAATATGGTTTTCCATTAGCGTTTTTCTATGTTTATTTAATTCATTACACCTTATTGTCCTTAGTGACTGATATACTGAAGCATTTCTCTTTGTTACATATGTGCATACATATTTCTTTCTTTATCCTTTCACATTCCCTTTATTACCGACTTACAGACCAAAGCAAGGTCACCACAGTGACATCACATTGCACTCACAAGATAACGAAAGTAAGATAAATTTCTCCCATTGTCTACGCCTGGAATCGAAGCATGGACCGCGTAGATCAGTGGTCGTCAACACTCGCTGAAAGGGTAAAGGGTATGCGGAGCTGTCCCATGTGCACCGTCGTGCAGCAGGAAGAGGTAGAGAGCATAGCCGCTAACAGCTACGAGTGCACCATAGTGCAGTGTGTTCTCCGCGGGTAAGAAACGCTAGCCCCAGAGTGCTCTGTGCTCATGACCGCTGGCGTAGATGGACAGGGAACGCGCGCTACCTCAGAGCCATTGTGGCACATGCACATAATAGTGTTCTGCAATGTTCGAATATGAGAAAGGCAACCAAGACATTACGAACTTCGATCTATTTCTTATGAAATGCTAATAGCAAGATTTCTGCTAAAATCCGTAAAGGCTGATTCCCAATAAACCGAGAACGGAAAAGACAACGAGAACGATAAATATATGTATTTAACAATATTTCTGTTCTCGTTCTTGTTGTCGTTTCCGTTTCCGGTTTATTGTGAACCAGCCTTTAGTGGTTAATGAAGGAGTAGAAGTGGAGGACAGCGAATGTTTTAATAACATGGTGAAACAAACACGACAGGCATCGTTCTGTAAAGCGAACATCGGCGAATATCGAACTTCGTCATAATCGACAAACTTGAACCGAACATAGTGCCTGTAAGACCAAGAGCATACTGCATCTGGCATTCTGTCTCGGATCGTCCAACGTCAAGGTGATTAACGTATTTAATTGAGGCTGCAGCATACTGCATCGGACATTCTCCCTCGGACAGAACGGTTTTGTCTCTGATCGCCGACGTCACGATGATTAAACGCATTGTTATGAGGCTGCAGCATACTGCATCGGACATTCTGTCTCGGACAGAACGGTTTCGTCTCGTATCGTCCGATGTCAGGTGATTACACGCATTGTTCTGAGGCTGCAGCATACTGCATCGGACATTCTGTCTCGGACAGAACAGTTTTGTCTCGGATCGTCCGATGTCACGATGATTAAACTCATTGTTATGAGGCTGCAGCATATTGCATCGGTCGAATGTCCGAGATAGAATTCCGATGCAGTATTCTGCCGGCCTAATGAACTACAATAACACATGCAATGGGATCATAATTTTGAGGCAATTTGCTTCGAAATAATAGTTTATAAATGGTAAAAAATATATGGTTTTGTACGCTTTGGAACCTGAATAATCCACACGTGAAAAAAATGAATGAAAAGAATAGTTTTTGAAAACATTAAATTACTCCTTTTTGGCTATCTGCAACTTCGTATGTACTGTACAGATTCTTTTTTACTTAAAAATAAGAACTCTACAAGCAATATTAACATACCTACTTTGCTTACCTGATAGGCCTATATAAATTATTAGAAAATAAAATATAATATATTACGATACTAGGTTGGTAAGTGTTCTATAATGCAAAGTAAAGTTGAAAAAACGAGGTACTTGCGCCGAGTTTTTTTTAATTCCCGAGAATCATAACGCCCGTGTATTGTATAGTATTTTTTTACAATCATAATCTATATCCTCATTTTATTTGTTATGTATTTTAGTTATGTATTAATTTTGAACTGAACTTTTGTCAGTTTGTTAATGGAATGTGTAAATTTTCTAAGTGATTGTGTTTTTATATTCTTTTGTTTTATTTGTTGGATATGACTGTCTTTTATGTGTATGCAATGTTCAAATAAATAAAAAGCTATTGAAATATACGAAATTGAAGTGTCTGAATCTTTTTCTACAAATAAAGAGAATGACAAGCCTTTATCCCATAACATTTAATAATTTGTTCTAACTTCACGCTCAATTTCAATGTTGATAAAATAAAGTTATAGCTTGTTCTGTCAGAATTCTCCTTCTTTTTTTAATTTGCAAGTGACTGTATGTCAAGTTTGTAGACAATTTAGTTACAACACAGCACGTTCACAGAATGGACGAAAGTCAAATCCCAAAATATCTGCTTAAATAATAACATACAGAAAGAAAAGACCCCATAAAAGGAGAAAATTATCGAGAGACCATTTTTCACATTACATATCAAATGAGATCAGACCAGGGGACCAGACAAAAATTTGCAGTGATTATGGTGAGGAAGTGATGGTAATAGTACTGATGATGACTACAGCAATGACGATAGTGATGGGGGTGGTAATTGTGGTCGTGCTGAATATGCTGAAGATGACTACAACTTTATAGAAGTTCATACAAGCCGGTATAAGTTTGTGAGTCAACCTGTAAATGGAGCAGTACGCGTCAGCATAATATTCTATTTCTCAATGCTAATAAATAAGAAGTAAAAATGAGAAATACAGATCAGAAAAAACTGCCCTAGAATCTTTTGAAAGGAGTTAGAGCACGAAGAAAGGTTTGAGGCGAGAATCGGGAAGAAGGAATGCAAAAATACACGGACGACAGCATCTGAATGCGGGCAGCGAGCTTTTCTCTCTACATGGAAATAACTGGATTACAAAGTCAAATGCAAAGCAGCCATTGTACTCATATTTCCTTCAAGTTGCGTTCCTTCCTCCGAGTGGGAACCTACACTACATAATTATGAGATAACTGGCCACTCGCTTCAATTCCCTCACTAATTCACTATACAGCCCGTTGTATGGAAATGCTGCAAAAAAAGGAGAATGCTTCACGACAATCATTTGAGAAAGGTGTTAATAAAGTGAGATTTTAATAGTTACATCAAGTGAAATGTAATTACATTTTTCTCTCTTATAATTCTCTTCTCGAATTAAGTTACCATTATTCTCTTACATCTTCTTCAAGAATTTCTTAATTTCGACATATTAAATGTGAACATTCTGTCTATTTCAGATGACAAAAATTGGTAATTCCATCTAGTCGTTAGCGGGGAAAACGGAAACTACTTCCATCAAGCGAAAAATACTTTCTGAGAAAGTAATTTGCATTCTTCTTGCTACATGGAAGCATTAACATTCGATCTACTCGTCACTGGAACTGTCTCGATCTTTCTTGCTTGCCAAGTACTCGACGATTCTCGAAATTTATTTTATTTTTTATATACTGGGCAGGCAGCGTTTGTTATTCGTGGTACGTGCAGTCTACAATCTATTGACTGTTACGTTATCTCAAAAAATATATATACTGTATACCTGCATGTTAATTTAATAGCAGATGTGTTAGCTAAACTTTCGTTGAACAGGAACTGTGGCTTAAGACGGGCTCCCTAAGACCTAAGAGTCATTAGCCATCAACCAATGCTCAGTCAAAGGGAGATAACAACAGCTATAACCTTACTTTCAAAGAAGATAGTGCGACTTCCTGGGAATTGAGTTTGGAATATGTGGAACATAATTCTGTCTCAGAGTTTACGATGCCTAGTGTAGAGGTATTGAAACTAACAAACGAAAATATTGTGATTTATGTTTAATGATAAAACACACATGTTAGGTCAATAATACAGTGATCATTGATTTTATGAAATACATTAAAGGTGATATGTTACAGTTGTATGAACACTACTTATTAGTGTTCATACAACTGTACCATATCACCTTTAATGTATTTCATTGCGATTTATATTTGGTCATGGGATTCAGTGAGTTTGCTGATGAACGTCCACAGTGTGTGATATGTAACAAAGTTTTATCCCAATAGTTCTATGTTCCCTGCCTAGCTTAGACGGCATTTCTCAATTCAAAAATTGACAAATAAAACTGCAGACTAGTTCGAAAGAAAAAGTGACGAACTCCATGCAGTTCAGACAAAATTTTACCTCGTGTAAAAACAAACAACGAGAAAGCACTGAAAACGTCGTCATGACCAGACTCTTGGGGGTAAACCTCACCCTTGCTGAAACTCTTATGAAACCACTATTAGTGAAGGTAGTGAAGTGCATGGTGGACAAGAAAACTGCAAACTTGATTTCCAGTGTGTCTTTATCAAATAACACTGCATAATCGAATCCAGAATCTATGAAAAGACATAAAAAAAGTCATGATTTCCCGTATCAGTTAAACGAAATTTTCGTTACAATTTGATAAATCCACAGTCTTTGCCGGATTAGCTATGTTAATGATGCTTGTGCGATATTAATTTTCAGGTTCTTTCATGAAATATTTTCTTCTGCAGCCACTGCCATTCTCTACAAGCGGTACTGAAATTTTTTCTCCTTCATTGAAAACTCGATACCGTGGGACAATTGCATTGACGTGTGCACAGATGGCGCAAAGGCCATGGTAGGTCCTGTTGCTGGCGCGTTACAAGGATCAAGAAAGTTTTAAAAACTGCACAAGTAGTCACTGTGTACTACACCGACCCGCCCTCGCAACGAAAAAATGCCAGCGTTATTAAAGCAGGTACTAGACAACGCAGTCAAAATTATCAACTTTGTTAAGGCACGACCTTCGCTGTGTAGGCTACTTAAAACCCTGTGTGAAGATATGGGTAGTGTACACAAGTCATTGTTAGTAATATTACACACAGAAGTGCGATGGTTGTCGCGCGGTAAAGCGTTGTCCCGATTACATGAACTTCGAACGGAAGTTTCTTCACTTTTGAAATATCAGAACAGTTTGCTTGCAGATTATTTGAATGATCAGGAATGGTTGTACAAATTATGTTATTTAGCAGACATTTTTCAAAAATGAATTCAGCACATACATACAAGGTAAACGGAAGACTATATTCGATGCTGATGACGAAATTGTCGCACTGAAGAAAAAGATAGCGTTGACAATAAGGATCTTACGTTTCTAATTGACTTCAAACCTTACAAAAGAAAATAACGTAACAATGAATGTCTCATTCATATCAATGATGAAAGAACACCTTGACAATTTGCTTCAAAATATAAATTCATACTTTCCAAGGGACAATCAGGAATCGAGTCTAAAGAAATATGAGTGGATTGTAGATCCATTTCCAGTGATGTCAAAACCAGCAGCCCTCACTGCTTCAGATATGAGGTCCTTATAGACATTGTTTCGAACAGCCATTGTCAGGCATAAAAAAAAAAAAACCATTTCCCAAATTTTGGGCTAAGTTAGGGGAAAATCTTTTGATATTATGTTCAAAAGCTAAATTTCTCTCACTGCCCTTTGGTACTGTGTACCTCAGTGAAACGACCTTTTGGAGGTACACGGCTACAAAAACAAAATATCGAACTTGTTTGGACATAGAAGACGATATACGTCTTCAACTGACTTCTATGACACCGGACATTGACAAACTCTGTCGGAAGAAACAGGCACATTCTTCACATTAACTTCGGGTGTACATGTAACATTGTAACATTTTTTAAATATCGTAACTACGGTACTTGTTAATATCATTTTGTAGACTTATATATATATATATATATATATATATATATATATATATATATATATACAGGGTGATTCAGACCACCCGTAACAGTCATTTATTTCGGAAACTAGTGCATGAAAATTTTCGAGATAAAAATATTTACTACTAAACCACATGTGAACTTTCACTTGAGCTTGATTTCATCAATCAGCTCTAACAGGAAGTAGGGTCAGTGGCGTATCACTTTAAAATTTCAAATGGTAGTCGGGGTCAAATATGGTACCATTTGATAGAGCTCTTCAAAACAAATAACTTTCATAGGAAACGTTTTTATTAATTCCTACTCTTTCAATGAGAAAACATACTAAAAGACAATGGGTGATTCGGACCACCCGTAAGTCATTTATTTAGGAAATAGTGCATGAAAATTTTCGAGACAAAAATATTTGTAACTAAACCGCATGTAAACTTTCACTTGAGCTTGATTTCATCAATCAGTCTTAACAGGAAGTAGGGTTAGTGGCGTATTACTTTAAAATTTCAAATGGGAGTCGGATCAAATAAGGCACCATTTGATAGAGCTCTTCAAAACAAACAACTTTCATACGAAACGTTTTTATCAATTCCTACTCTTTCAATGAGAAAACGTACAAAAAACAATGTCATCAATATTGAGAAATGTTACATGACGAAAATGTAAACAAGACAATTAATGTTGACATGTTACTGAAAGGCTGGACAATTCCATTAATTTTTTTATAAATTTTCAAACTATCTGTCGTTGTGAGCAGCACACACTTGTACTCTTCTTCTAATACTGTTAGTGACTTCTAATACTTCGGCGTAGTCAAGTGACTGGCAGAGTAGCAATTAATGAAAACATTTGTTTTGAAAGGCTCTATCAAATGGTATCCTATTTGACCCGACTCTCACTAGAAATTTTAAAGTGATACGCCACTGACCCTACTTCCTGCTAGAGCTGATTGATGAAATCAA
Organism: Periplaneta americana; assembly: GCF_040183065.1. NCBI lineage: Eukaryota > Metazoa > Arthropoda > Insecta > Blattodea > Blattidae > Periplaneta > Periplaneta americana. The sequence goes on from NC_091119.1 coordinate 83,578,510, forward strand.
GTTCTAGTGAAAGTTCACATGTGGTTGAGTTATAAATATATTTGTCTCGAAAATTTTCGTGCACTAGTTTCCGAAATAAATGACACGGTTGGTCCGAATCACCCATTGCCTTTTCGTACGTTTTCTCATTGAAAGAGTAGAAATTAATAAAAACGTTTCCTATGAAAGTTGTTTGTTTTGAAGAGCTCTATCAAATGGTACCCTATTTGACCGCGATTCTCATTTGAAATTTTAAAGTGATACGCCACTGACCCTACTTTCTGTTAGAGCTGATTGATGAAATCAAGCTCAAGTGAAAGTTCACATGTGATTTAGTTATAAATATTTTTATCTCGAAAATTTTCATGCACCAGTTTCCGAAATAAATGACTGTTACGGGTGGTCTGAATCACCCTGTATACACGTATACTTCCGTTGATGTATCGTGTGAAATATGCTTCATAGAACGTAGACAGATAAACTAAAAAGTAAACATTTCTTGGGGCGCCAGGAGAAACTTTTGCTTCAAAAAGGGCTCCGTGGCTGAAAAAGTTTGGGAACAGCTGGTCTATTTAGTCCGACACGTTCCAACGTCTTCTTGGCAATTATATACCTCGTGTATTATTGACACACGGTGTTCTCAGGCTAACCTATAATTTATATTATTACGATGTACGGAAGTACATACAGTGTATGATATTTCAGTGCAGAAATTCTGCGTTATCATATGATGAAGGATCTGTGAATCAGAGAAAAATTCTCTCCGGCACTGGGATTCGAACCCGGGTTTTCAGCTCTACGTGCTGACGCTCTATCCACTAAGCCACACCGGATTCCTATTCCGATGCCGGATTGAATCCTCTCAGGTTAAGCTCTACCTCTTAGTTTCCCTTTAGTGGCCAACCCTTATGCACTATGTCACAGATGTGTGACCATGGCACAATGTCCAGTATACTAATGTGCACAGGTGCACTCATTACAAGTGACTAAGTGGCCAGGATCCGACGGAATGAGAGCCGTCTTAAATCACTAAGTGATTATATACGCATATCATATTGCGATGTACCGAAGTACATAGATATTCCGTGCAGGAATTCTGCGTGGCTTAGTGGATAGAGCGTCAGCACGTAGATGCGAAAACCTGAGTTCGAATCCCGGTGCCGGAGAGAATTTTTCTCCCTTTACCGATCCTTCATCATATGATAACTCAGAATTCCTGCACGGAAATATCATATATACTTCGGTATATCGAAATAATAGGCCTATGATATGAGTATATAATCACTTAGTGATTTAAGACGGCGCTCATTCCGTCGGATCCCGGCCACTTAATCACTCGTAATAAGTGCACCTCTGCACATTAGTATGTTGGAGATTGTGCCACGGTCACACATCTATGACACAGTGCATGAGGGTTGGCCACTAAAGGGAAACTAAGAGGAGGAGGTTAAACTGAGAGGATTCAATCCGACATCGGAATTGGAATCTGGTGTGGCTTAGTGGATAGAGCGTCAGCACGTAGAGCTGAAAACCCGGGTTCGGATCCCGGTGCCGGAGAGAATATTTCTCCGCTTCATCGATCCTTCATCATAACCTATCATTTGTTTAAAATCTCATTATTTCAATTAAATATGTAATTCTATCTTGCAAGCCGGAAAGTTGCGGGTTTGATTCCGATGGGGCCATTTTTTTTCCCCCATTGATTTCATTCTTCCGGCCGCACTATGGCTATGGCCCTAGGATTCACTCAGCTTCTAACAAAAATGAGTAGGCCTACCAACAATATTTTCTTGCAGATGAAGGTGGCAATGACGTAAAACTAACACAGACTACCTATTGTTTTAATCTCGATTTCTGCAAAGTGCGAGCCTCAATCTCCTCTACCTTCTTGTACTTACTCTTATTCTTTCCGCTCCAGTGATCTTATCTGGATCTGTAACTTAAAATATACTATATACTATACACCACGCTTGACAGTGAATGTAACCCGTGCTATAGTAATGTTGACAATGACAATTGACTTACTCATGGCGAAAGGAATCTGAGGTCCAACGCAGTAAGTTACTCAGCAATTCTACTTCAATTGCTTGAGGGAAAACCTCGGGAAAACCCAACCAAGATTTTAACTGCAGCCCGCTCGTTTCACGGCCAGACACGCTAACCGTTACTCCATAGCGGTGGAATATTTTAAATATTACCTTCAGGGTAAATGTCATCGCTGTATGAAGTTGTAAGCGGAATGTTTTCCTTCACTTCTAAAATTAACTTAATTTCCACATAATAGTTATTAGGCCTATGTAAATCTTAAAAATGATAAATTTAATGCCAGAATCTTCCGTTGTAGCTATGTCTTCTTGATTTCACTTGGAAATATAAACGAAAATTCTATTTCGTAAGATACGTGTAGAAAAACAATGCCTCCTTACAAACAGGCGAATATTAAAATTAGATTTCGCTTCTCACGTGGACTTCAATAAAGACGATGACGTTCGACATAACACATCTCTATGGACACATGTGGACGCGCCTCATACCATGCAAGGGTATTCGTTCACCGCAAATCAAGGCGACATTAGCCATTACCGACCAAGTGCAATAAAATATGTACTCTAATTGGATACTGATGACAGAATGTCATTCTATTTTCCTCTGCGCAATTCCATTGAATTCACTTATTCCTTTAACCTTATCAGAGATATTCCAATTCTCATAGTCTGTTAATTATGATGACGCTTTGGGTTTTATTAGGACAAAAGGGCCTTAAAAGTCATTCTTTCACCCTAACTATAGAGCGTAAAACATTAAGAGAGAGAAAAAAAGAAACCTTTTTCAAATTCGCGTCTATAAGGGAATTTTTACCATCTGTTACCAGATTTCGATTATAGAAGTATCAAGAATCATCAGTTGGCATCAGTAGGCACAAGAACGAAAAGAATTTCTTGGCACAAAATTATAACATGGCATGTTTCTAACTTCAATACACGAAGCACAATTCTGTTTGTAATTAACTTAAATAGTCTTGAAATCTTAAACTACTTGAAATCAAGTAACACGTAATTCTTCTAGGTATACTGAGTACAATAAGCACAATAAGTAAAACAAGTCATACACTTTCTAGCTAAAGTGAGTTAAACTAACCAAGTAAAAGTGTTAAGATAGCTAAGTGGAAACAAAGTGAAGTAAGTGAACCTATTTCATTTTCAGATATAATACTTACTAACTTACGGCTTTTAAGGAACCCGAAGGTTCACTGCCGCCCTCACATAAGCCCGTCATCGGTCCCTATCCTGTGCAAGATTAATCCAGTCTCTGTCATCATATCCCACCTCCCTCAAATCCATTTTAATATTATACTCTCATCTACGTCTCGGTCTCCCCAAAGGTCGTTTTCCCGCTGGTCCCCCAACTAACACTCTATGCACATTTCTGGATTCGCCCATATGTGCTATATGCCCTGCTCATCTTAAACGTCTGGATTTAATGTTCCTAATTATGTCAGGTGAAGAATACAATGCGTGCAGTTTTGCGTTGTGTAACTTCCTCCACTCTCCTGTAACTTCATCCCTCGTAGCCGAAAATATTTCCTAAGAATCTTATTCTCAAACACGCTTAATCGCTGTTCCTCTCTCAAAGTGAGAGTTCAAGTTTCACAACCATAAAGAAGAACCGGTAATATAACTGCTTTATAAATTCTAACTTCAAGATTTTTTTGACAGCAGACTAGATGATAAAAGCTTCTCAGCCGAATAATAACAGGCATTTCTGATATTTATTCTGCATTTAAGTTCGTCTCGAGTGTCATTTATATTGGTTACTTTTGCTTCAAGATATTTGAATTTTTCCACCTCTTCCAAGGATAAATTTCCAATTTTTACATTTCCATTTCGTACAATATTCTGGTCACGAGACATAATCATATACTTTGTATTTTCGGGATTTACTTTCAAACCTATCGCTTTACTTGCTACAAGTAAAATGTCCGTGTTTTCCCTAATCGTTTGTGAATTTTCGACTAACATATTCACGTCATCCGCATAGACAAGAAGCTGATGTAATCCGTTCAATTCCAAACCATCGCCGTTATCCTGAACTTTCCTAATGACATATCCTAGAGCTAAGTTAAAACGTAAAGGTTTTCAAATGTAATGATGGTGTAAAAATAAAATCCTGACGATCTGAGTGTGATCACTGCCAGGAATCGAACGTAGTAACAAACTGTCGCGCAAGCCATCCGATGTCGGCTAAGTCGCAGTAGGGAATAATAAAATTATAGTGTGAGAAGTGAATCATAACTGACACTGCTGTCCAATAGTGAAGAAGCACGACATAAGCAAACTATTGCAGTTTAGTGGTGGGGTGTGATTTTAAAACGTTATTTTGTCGCTGTGATCTAGATTTGTCACTGATTCAGACTGTGACTACAGTTCCAAAATCACAGCTCCGAGAAAACTCTGACCAATATGTGACTTACAGCGAAAGAGACATGTACGTAAAGTCCAAAGTCCAGACAATTGCAAGTGAGAAGAACTTGAAGGACATCATGACTGGGATCTAATAATTTTCGTACCACTCAAACAAAAGGTTAACGTCGGCAACTCTTTGATACTGAAGCTATGCACTCGCTATGTTTTCCCACAAATGATTTTCGTAAACGTTTTTGGGTGAATATGCATATATCGACAAAATTCAGAGGTCAGAGTGTGTTTTATTTTCAATGTAGTTTCCGTAGTAATCACTATTGTTGATATAAGACATGACACCGGTATATCGAAACAATTCGCAGAAGAACGATAAACATAAAAATTTGTCGGCTCGTGATGAGAAACATTGGTATTGTTCGTGGTTCTTTCAGAGATAAGAAGACGGCAGTGAAATAGAGTTGTAGACACTAAACAGAGTCAGGTTCTAGACGACTTGGAAAACTACAGCTAGGAAACGGAACACATAACTCACACTGTGACAAAATTATTATTCTCTATCAAAGTTATTTTTTTCGGAGCTATCACCGTTCGGAGCTGTGACGACAAAACGCTATCACACCCGGCTCTATTGCAGTTCAAGATCGTCGCCATAAATTACATCTGAAGATGTTAGCAACCAAGCAAGCACTTGTAGAATTTTTTTTTTTATATGGAGATTTTCTTATATGATTCTGACTCGCATTTTATTCAATTCGTCAAGAGTCCGGACAATAAATATCTGTAGAGATAGTAGGCTACAGTAGCAACATTGTCTCGTTAATACATTTTACAGAAGTAGAAACTGAAGAAATCGTGGAATAACGAGAGAAGAATCGCGAGACTTGAAACAAATTCTTGTTGCAACACTTTGTCTATTGCATTCACCAAAATCTGAACCACTGTCGTAAGCACAGAAGGGAGATGCGGTAGCCGTTCGATGGACAAAACTGTTTTCGAGATAAATCTGACAACACTGTGTATAAATAAAAGCACAGTAATTTATTCCGCTTCAACCAATCGACATCCCGCGCTGATGTGAGATCGTTCCGCTGCAAGTGGCACCGTCGGTTATCGGTGAGCTCAACCATTACGTTTATCTGGGACTGAAGTCAAGACTAACATTAGTGCTCTTTACTGAACATCCCTATGTTCGCTGCGCTGTGCTGTGCATGCTGATTCAGGCTTAGATGCCAACTCTAGAGATTTCCACCGTTAATGTCGCGATTGAAATTACCGCTCTGGCACTGGAAACAGTTAGGCTGGGCGCACACAGGAAGAGTCGAGACTGTCAGAGACAAAGAGGCTTAAGACGAAATGTCAGACACTCAACAACTTGCTTCTCTCAGTTTCAGTCATTATGGCGTGTGATGAAAATGTGCCTATTATTTTATATTATTACCAGCTGTTTGGACGAAGGTTCTAATTAGACATACACTGTTCGCAACATATATGAGAACTTTTTTAAACTCCCAATATGGCAGTGTTCCATATAGCTCTTTTGGAATGATTTTTATACTATAGGTATCCTACAAGCAAAACTCAGCTCGGACTCTTCGTGGCGCGCATGTTATACCCCTCTTACCCTCCTGCAGTTGGTGTGAGAGCATGCTGGGAACGGGAGCATACGTCATCTGCGCCAGATAGTCACGCCTGCTGGTTTCTGCGCGCTGAGTTTTCCTTTGATGCCTATAGTATAAGATGAACTCAAACGTGATAAATTTATAGTTTGTGATTTTATGCCATTAATTGTTAGTTATTTGTGTTTTGAGAGTCTTTTAATTGCTAGTTTTAAAAAATATAATAGTAATAATCAGGGAACGGATTTATATGGACTAAAAATATATGAAATATGTAAATATATATGTAGTTATTTTTACCAAAATATGGAATTAAATATGGATTTTTACCAAAATATGGAATTAAATATGGACTTAAAATTATAAAAAAATGACTATGTACGTTAAATATTGGTACATTTTAATCAAACTAAACAAAAAATATAATGGACGTACCTTATCTTCCAATGTAGTTTCAACAAAACACAATTTTTATTGTCTGTTACCATAACAATAGGTTACAAACATTTCTTTCAAGTGCTGAAAAGTGAATCTTCTTCTATTGTCTCTGAGGATAGATTTATACTGACTAAAAGAGCGTTCGACGTCACAAGAAGTAACTGGTACATAATTCAATTTCACAATGTCTGCTGGGGATAAGTCCAAGTTAATCTTCACTGTTGATTCACCACTCATCACAGCAACAACCTTTTGTAGTTCTTCATATCCAGGGTTTTTTGAAAGTACAGTGTCCACCTTAGCTCTTACTGCATCTGCAACTTTACCTCTACCACGATTCAGTTGTTCCACAGTACTATTTATAATTTCAAAACTTTCAGATAGTGAAAGGTGCCTATTTTGGAGACTTTTGAGCGTTTTTATGATGCATGAAAATGTATGCTGAATGTGAGCTAAGTCATTCTTCACACTTATGTCACAGGTAACTGTTTTCGCAGTATCAATTGAGACTGCATCTTCAGAGTCCAATGCAAGGAGAACATTGTTAATAGAGTCTATATGTTCGGCATAATATTCAACTGCTTCTAGCCATGTACCCCATCTAGTTAAAATTGGCTTTGGTGGCAATGGAATTTCAGGGTACATTTCTTTCAACACGTTAACTCTACTGGGAGCTTTGAGAAATACTTTTTTCACTGATGAAATCAACAAATCTACTTTAGGGAAATTGTCTCTGACCACTTCTGCCACACGATGAAATGCATGCGCCACACAAGTAAAATGAGTCAATTTAGGATATACAACAGATAATGCTTGTCCAGCTTTGACCATATAAGGGGCAGCATCGCTAATAAAGAATAACACATTATCGTACATAATACCCTTTGGCCACAGGATACCCATAGCTTCGTTGAACAGTTTAACTATAGTTTTGTTATTGCACTTTTCTAGAACATCACAATGTAAAAGAATTCGTTCAGAATATTGTTCACTTAACAAACCGATAACTACATTACCAACAAGTCTACCTTCTTTGTCGGGAGTCTCATCAATGGAAACCCAAATTGAACTATCTTTAATTTCATCTCTTATCTTCTGTATTGTCTCATCGTAGATGGATGGAGCATACGTCTTCCTAAGTGTTGACTCATCCGGGATTGTATGTTGAGTATATTTTTCAAGGAATTCCCTGAAGACCTTATTCTTTAGTTTGTAGAGAGGAATATCAGCAGAGATGAGAGAACGGCACAGGTCGATGTTAAACTCAGATCTTACATTCGATGTTGTTGGTTGTGTTAAAAACAATTGTCTCTGCTTGGAATTTAGTTGTTTGTTGGCCTGATGTTTACTAGTTGTAATGTGTTGTTGCACCAGGAACTTTTGTGTAGATGATACTGCACACTGACACAAATTACAAAATAATATTTTATTGTCAGTTGATAAACCATCTTCTTTAAATTCTGAAATGTAACTTGTTAGTTTTGATTTTAAATTGACTGAATGACGTACTTTTGGCATATTTACCGTCTTTATAGTATGATTTACAAAACTGAACCTATGTGTACTCTGACTGGCATTTAACTGTTGAGCTGCACAACTGAAGTCTGTTAAAAATTTTAAATTAAATTAATACAGTTTTGTAACTTACTTTCCCATTGTTGATAGGACTGCTAATTTTCAAATAACTCTGATGTTAAAGGGATTACTGAACATGTGTTTAAATCTCTATTGTTGAAATGTATTTTTAAAAGTTAATGGAATTTTGTTTTGTTTTATTGTTAAACCTAATATAATATGGACTGTTTTATATGAAATATGGAAAATATATGGAAATTAACGAAAATATGTACTAAACTCTAAAATATGGAAAAATATGGAAAATAAAAGTAGGATTTTTCAACCCTACACATTGTGAAACATAAAGATAATGCAAAATATAAATTATATTAGCTTTATAAGTAAATATGTATTTACATATAAATCCTTTCCCTGCTAATGACACACCTGGATCCACACTTCATTTCGGTGTTTGAAACAAACTCTAATTATATTGTGTCAGTTGTATTCTGCGTGTCCCGTGCGCACTTAAATGATTATAATTACTGAAATAGCCAAGCACGGGACGAGACAGTTAATGGAGTACGCTAATCCATGCAGGAAAACTTTTACAATTGAAGTGGTGGATTCCAAACTGGCCTAAGTCCAAATTATAAGTTATGAGAAAAATGATAAAATAAATTTGACAACCTTAGATCCGTTTAAAAAAATATATTCAGACACTGAATCAAGACTTAGGAGAGTCTGTTAAATAAACTTATACAATTATATATATACATTATAGAGGTTTGAAAAGAGTAAATTAAAACATGAATAGAGAGCAGGTTAAAATCTTAAAAAAGGACTGAGGACCTTTGTAATTCATCTCTTCAATTGGATCTGTGATAATCACAGGACAGAGATACAGAGTCATTAAACAATTATTACACATTCAAAACATCTTACTTAATTATAAGGATGTAAACGGTAAAGAGTTTTGCATAAATATATATATATATATATATACGGGTTGTGTGCACTTGATGTGGGTCTCTGGCGTCATGTCAGCCCACTCGAGTTGTGTGGATATAAGTTAAGAGGAAAAATTGAGACGGTGTTGGGTGAAGTTCCGGGTAGATCAGCTGGTAGAGCGCTAGTACGTTGAACAAGAGGTCCCGGGATCTTTACTCGTCTCCGGAACAATTTTTCCTTTGAAATTATTCAAGTCTGCTTCACAGAGAGCTTTACCTGAAAAACTAGACTTGCATAAAACTCACACTATGTTTCACTGAAATGTATGTAATTTTCAAATTTTCTGGTGAAAAATTAAAAAAAGTCTAACATTTTTCACAAATGAGTGTTCTTTAATTGTGTGTGGCATGTACATACTTTCAAGACTCAGGTTTAGCATGTGCAAAATAAAGACAGAATTAAAACTTAGGTTAAACTAGCGCTGAGGTAGTTCCCTTCCTACTCCTCTTACGCACCTTAAATTGTTTTACCAGTCATGCCAACATAATTTAGGAGGCATTACGAAAATTTCACGCTAATGTACACTCCGCTATGTCTTGCGTATACGAATCTGTGAAGGATTTTTGTTTAGTGATGTTGCCAGCACTGGCTAGCGTAATGGCGAACATAGAAACGTAGTTACATTATTATTTGTTGTGCTTAACTATTTTTCAGTGGTTATCGAATTAATACAAGTTTCGTGTTCTACACATTACATCATACCGTGTGTTTTATATCCCTAAGTTCCTTTCCTCCACTAGAAACCACAACGTTTGCACTTCCATTACCATGCAGTTCTCATTTCTCACCAATTTACTACATTTCCGAACAATTGTCTTTTCTTCAAATACAGTATAGCCCTATAAAATCCTCTGCTTTTCAAATCCATATCCACAAAAAATATCTTTCATTTCCAAAATCACCGAACTACCTCAACGCTAGTTTCCACAAAACTTAAATTTTGACAAATATTAACGTCGGGGAAACAAGATATTTTTTAATAATTATGAAGAGAAAAATATATAAAGTGTATAAGTATGAATTGGATTCTGCGGATATATCCCTGAACAAGAAAACATTCACCCTTTATCACCAGAATTGTAAGTGCACGTTTTTAAGAACACCTTCATTTTTATCAAATTGTAATTGACATTTCTACCACATCCTTTACAAATATAGCTGGAACTAAAAGGGTTAAGAATAAGCTGTTCCAACTGCATTCTAGATTTCGGTTACTTTAGTGCGGAAGTGAAGAACGAAATATTATTTTAAAATTCTGCGATTAAACTGTGTATATTTATTGTTTCACGTAGTAAGAAAATTCCATCAGTCCTGTCACAGTAATAATAATGGTGATGATTATGATTAATAATAATAATAATAATAATAATAAAATAGAGCCTTTCGTACCAGTATCATTCCATACGCATGCCCCAATATTTTAAAAGTTTGGATATCACCCACTTACGTAGACAGAACTCCTGAATATTTTACAATTGTATTGAGACGTTTTCAGTTTAAAACATTTCAAAAACATCAACAATATGTTATCAGTTACAATGTATCTATCATAACGCGGTATGAAGTAGATGCGTTCTTTTGTATTTTATTACAGATGTGTCACAACTGGACAAATGAAAACATTACCCTTCACTGCTCATGTCTCTCTCTTGAGAGTTTACAAACAGAAACACGAATCTCTCGTCTCGAATCTTTGGGTTTGTGATCAGAAATTTCATCTTTTGAAATCGCTGATCTATGAATTTTAACTTAACTCAATATCTTCTATCCTCTTATCTCGTAAATGCGGAGTCGGAAATTTATAGGAACATATTGCTATTGGTTCCAAATACAGTTCCATTATGGATGTCATTCGTTCTCTTTGAAGAAGGCGTTACCTTGACTACGAGTGTAGTTTGCTGGATGTTGAGACATTAAAAAATAATTCTTTCGTTTCTTTTTTGTCAAATGTGGCGTAACCCAATCATACGCTTGCACTGCAGAAGCTTTAGTTCCGACCAACAGTTCTGGAGTGATTCAATAAATAAAACATTTCCAATATGAGTGTTTTTCATGGCTTATTTTTAATATCCTTGCAAGAAATATAAACTTGAAGGAAAAAACCGCGAACTTTCATAAGAGGTAGGGCTGAGATACAATCATCATAAATAATAATAATAATAATAATAATAATAATAATAATAATAATAATAATAATAATAATAATAATTAAAATTTTGTCTTTTTAATGCTTTTAGGTATTGCTAGAAGTGTTGATTTTTGTTTTTTTACTCTAGATTAAAATTGTAAGTTTCTTGTTTATGTCAGTTAATTAGTTAGAATATAATTAATTACGATACTTAATCACTCATCTACAGTTTGTGTGACTGCAACTTGTGTATGTTTTTGTGTGGCTTTACTTTGTTTATAGTGTGATTTTTTCTTTTTACTTCTGTTATTGTATTTATATTTCTGGTGGTGTGGAAGAGAAGGCCTGATGGCCTTAACTACACTAGACTAAATAAATAAATAAATAAATAATAATAATAATAATAATAATAATAATAATAATAATAATATGATCAGAAAGAGAAGAAGGAATTGACTGGGTCACTGGTTGAGAAGAAACTGCCTACTGAAGGAATGGTAAACGGGAGAAGAGCTCAGGGCAGAAGAAGATATCAGATGATAGCCAACATTAAGATATATGGATCATATGCGGAGACAAAGAGGAAGGCAGAACATAGGAAAGACTGGAGAATGGTGGGTTTGCAGTGAAAGACCTGCCCTTGTGCAGAAAACTATGAATGAATGAATAATAATAATAATAATAATAATAATAATAATAATAATAATAATAATAATATAATCCTGGGCGCGAATAATCCAGAGAGGTCAAAAAAAATAGGTTGCAGCCGCCAAATTACTCTTCAAGGAACGACCACTCATATAAATTGAGGGAAAGAAGGCAGAGGACGGACACTGGAAAGTTTTCTTTTCTCAATCGTACTATCAGGGACTGGAATGCTTTACCTGCAGACTTACTAAAGGCTTTACCAACAACCAAAAATGTATTTAAAAATAGGCTTAAGGACCTTACTAATAGACGGTAATTATACACAGTACTTAAAGGGTGTAAATGATATGTTGTTATTGAAGTGTTGTATCAGTGAAGAATTATGTTGTGTCAGTGAAGTGTGTTGTATCAGTGAAGAAGTATGTCGTGTCAGTGAAGTGTGCTGTGTAAGTGAAACGTGTTCCTGTCAGTGAAGCTGTATAGGTTATAGTGGCAGTGCAAAGTATTTGAACAGTGAAATGTTTTTGAAGTGTTAGTGAAATCAGGATAGAATCAGTGAAATGTGTCGTAGTTCCAGTGCAATGAGTGAGTTGACGGCGAAATGAGTGTAATGTTGAAAGGTACTTGTGCAGATATGAACATATACTCGTGGGTTTTAGTTCGATCTTAGTTTTAAGATACAAATTAGAATATTTCAAATGTTATTTTAAGTGATCGTTTCATTTAATTTAGTATATTCCCTGTTGTTGTTATTATTATTGTTATTATTATTATTATTAGTATTAATTATTAGTATTATCATTAATTGTATTTTTAATTAATAAGTTTATTATTGTCATTATTGAGTGTAATTAGTTACCACTGCCACCGGGTTTATACCCATTGCAGTGTGAATAAATACATACATACATCATTTAGGCAGTAAGAGAGTACCATGTGGGGTTGCATGATGATTCCCTAGCCTTTATAGCTGATCGCGGAACCGAATTTTGCTACCAACCGTAGGTCTCCAAATTCAGCACGGTGCACCACGGCACTGGATGGACATCGGTCCCATATACTGGCCGAGATTTCGAAACAACTGTCATTCCTTAAAACGAATTCAGGCATGCTGCCTTAGATCACGACGCTACGACGCGGGACAGTGTTCAGTACTACACGTACTTCATATTTAAGTGACACATCAATCGAAAGAAATAAGCCTGCTTCCATAGGCGGAGATAAAAATAATTATTACCTTGGGAGGGCACAATAGGATGGTAAAATAAGCTAATTTGTAAATATCTATATACTCTTATCATTACCATAAAGATGCGCCCAAACGCATAAAAAAGACAAATACATGTACATACATAATGTAACAGTAAACATTCATTATACCTCTGAAACTATATTTTGCTTAGCTAAGTACAGTAAAATGTCAGTTATATCAAATAAAATAATATTGTCAATTTTTGTTAACAAGGTCCTAGAGTAAGATTCTTGTGTAAATTAGAGAGCTATGCTATCACTTGAATTCTTCATATTTATCCAGTTCGACATTTGTTATCACTTGTTGTGGAATAAATGTCATCACCGACAATAATAGTATACGCACCAACACTTACAGTATCATCAGGTTCTTCATTATTGGGCTTACTAAAACCTATGTTTATTCCCACTTTGTTCTACACTTTTAAAAAAAGGAACTAAAATCTCGCGAACTCACTGTCACGCAAAGTGAACTCAATGAAGTCTCTCTAAAATGCTCCAGGCTTCTTCCAATTCTTTCTTAGACATAATTATAAAAAGATAAATCGCATAATTATATGCCTAAATTTAGAAACATAACGTTTATTAAACGTTGACTTGTATATTAATTTGCAAATAAACCTATTATAACTGGTAATAATTATGCTTTCTTCATACTATGTCTATTTCACAATGAAAATCATATGTAGGCTAAATATAGGCGAAATATGGAAGTTTATTGATGCATTATTTAATTGGGTCAACCACAATTTATACAAATAAACATGGGTGCAAACTCCAAGCTTTCAAGTATATATTTGTGTGATACATTCGAGGCATTTAATTTTAAAACTACAATATAGCACCGTTTCATAAAAAATTAATAACTGTTACTATTTCAAGAACAGCATTGTTTGTATAATAAGAAACACAAATAATATTCTAAAGAAATGTATGGAAAAAAACCTCACGTGGATTGAACTCTAAATTTAGCTAAATGTTATGTTTACAATATATAATCACAATTTTTATGTAGACGTGTTGAACAATGTCTTAAAATATATATTATTTGCCTGATATGTTCAGAGTGTCTGATGTAAGCCGTTCATTCTTGTTCAGACTGCCCAAATATCAGCCAGATATGTGGGTTTATTCAATGGTTTCGCAGGCGGAATTAGAGGTGTGTGTGTTAGCGTCCATGTAAATGTCTTCGTATGATAATTTGATGTTAAACATGTGCAGTCAAATTCTTAATTTTTTATTTTCTTTCGAGTTTTCAACGTTTCCTATAGTCACATTTATCATTGGATAGTATTTTACTGAGTCATTTGCTCCTCTTATAGTCCCGGGATTATTTCTTAATGCGTAAGTTATCACCAATCCCTCAGATTAATTTGTTTTGTTTCATTCGGAATAACTAACGGACATAATAAAACAGTACCTTTAAAGAACAGACAGCGTAGATTTTTAACACAATTTATTAATTCATTTAAAGATATTTTGAGTATGTTACTCCTAGCGACACTACCATGAGAACGTCACAACCTGGATAGGTCAAGAAAAAGTTGGATTCATACTATGATAGACCATTTGTAACCAATTGTATTCAATCAGAATTAGAATCTGGCTGGGCGGAAGAGAATGTCTACTGGCCTTAGCTCTGCCAGATTAAATAAATAAATACTGTAATACAATAAATAAATGGTCTACGACATATAAGATCGACGACATTCTGCATGGAATTGAACCATATTATCGTATTCTTTTGCTGGAAAATGTTATAGACCCCTATTCAATTGTTCTCTCGCTATCTTTCACTTTTGCTGTCACGAGTTTCAGAGATTTGAAACGTGAATGATTGGAAGGCAGAGTTTCAGCTTTTATAAGTAGGGCCTACTTTCCATTTTAGAGTAATTTTTAACTAGAGCGTTCTAAATCATCTGGAATCGGAGTTCGAAATTAAACAGTACGAAAAGAAGGACCGGGAATCGAACTCTCACAGATAGTCAAAATATTCGTAGAACCTATTACTCTAGCTGAGAGCCATAAAGTGCCTTAAGAGATTCGTGTGTTAGAAATTAATTTTTCTTTCCTTAAATGCATCGTATGAATCAATAGACTATTATTAATCAGACTACCTGCCTATGTTTATTTATTATTTTAGCTGTTTTCAGTCGTTATTAAAAGTAAAGTACGAGCGCTGCGAACTAGAGAACTTCACCTACGAAAAGTGTCCATCCCTAGTCGTGTTGTGCGTGATTCCTAAAACAATTTATGAACGGCTTAAGTCAGACACTCTGTACATCTAAGATCAGGCAGTAGGGTAAATGTGCCTAATTCCATGATACCCTAATCCCGTGATAAAATTTCAATTGACTGCCATGGAGTTGTGGTCTCTGACTTTTAAGTTTTTGAAATACATAACAGATGCCAGCAGATGTCTTCTTTTCAATTCTATTGACTACCCGCCTTTTGAATAGAAGCAGTCGACTGCAGAAGCTTTGTTCAGTGAAAGGTGGTTGACCAGTAAGTTTTTCTTTCTCTTGTGACCGCTCCTGAAGAAACATTTTATATTTGAGGTAAGAAATAATAAAGCATTATAAAAATGATATATTACTGTAGATTATAGTCAGCTGAATCAATGTGTATGATTATTTAAGGGGAGTTGGTCATTATCGCATGCAAAATAATGGTAAAAATAGCCTACCTTCAAGCAGCCATAAATATAATACTATTTATCAGAGATCTTTCATTTTTGTTAGCTATGTGTCTATGCATATTAAGCTTTAAAATGAAAAAGAATGGATACTCTAGAGTAAATCTTTATCCTTAAATTAACTTTTTTTAATTAAGCACAATTTTTTTTATAAATTCACTATATGTCTGTGATTAGGTACACTCTATTCACTTATTATAGCACATATTGAATTGAAAATTTGACCACTTACTGCTAATATATACTAAAACATACCCTACTAAAATTATTCATGTATCTGTAATATTATGGGCATAGGACTTATAGAAATCATCACCGTGAATAAATTAAAAAAAAATGAATATTAGTATAAGCCCTATGCCCATAGTATTACAGATATTTTAATAATTTTAGTAGGGTATGTTTTAGTATCTATTAGCAGTAAGTGGCCAAAATTTTAATTCAATGTGTGCTATGATAAGTGAATAGAGTGTACCTAATCACAGATATGTAGTGAATTTATATAAAAAATATGTTTAAATTTAACAGTTAATTTAAGGGTAGGATTTACACTAGATTAAGAATTCTTTTTTCATTTTAAAGCTTAATATGTATGCATATATCACTAAAAAAATGAAAGAGCTGTGATAAATAGTATTACATTTATGACTGCTTGAAGATAGGCTATTTTTACCATTACTTTGCATGCGATAACGTCCAATTCCCCTTAAACATTGTGAGACAATAAACAACAATGCTACAGGAGCTTTTCCATTTTCGGGTTTATTTTCATATTTCTCCTTTCTGGCTCACTCGACCATTGATGCCAACACTAAATTGTGAAAATTAATGTCTATGAAAGAAAGTATTTCGTGGAAATAATAATAAAATAAGTTATAGAAAACATCAATTATAATTATAATAAAATAATAGGGCATATATTTAGCTTAATTACTGCCGTTGTTAGGAATATAAATAATGAGAAATAATTGTATTATAATTCAATTTATTCAAATTTAATTTTGTATTGAATTTAACTTCAGTTTATTTTCTTTATGAAATATTAATATGTAATATGTATTCCTGTAGTTACACAAGTATTTTCTATGAAATTTGTCACATAGGCCCTTTTTCTATGTTGTAATTTCTTTCTTAATTCTTATTAAAACATATACCATGACTTTAATGTGTTTTTCCAAATACACATTTGTTTTCTGAGCAGTTAATGGGAATTATTTTAGTGTAAAGGAATTAGGATATCTGTCACGGAATTAGGAAGTCACTATCACGGAATTTGGATCCCTGTCACGGATTTAGGGGTCACTGTATAACAATGAATAATCATATATTATATACCAAACTTGTGAAACTGTTGACACTGAATGTTGTAAAAAACTGTAGCTAAAGGTCCAAGTAACGTAATTTAGGTCTTATTTGAAAATTTGTATTACAATTTTGGCATAAATATAGACTTTATTAAATATGCCACGGAATTAGGCAACCTTACCCTACATCTCACTTAACGATATATGTCAGAGGAAGACCAATATCTGAAGTCTGATTAGTGTAATACATACCTAGTCAGCGATGTATGCAATGGAGAGGATAAGGAACTGGCCACCCTACCCCATTATCTCCTGGTATAGTTGCCTCATGAGTGATGTCTTGTTGATATAACTTGTGAGATTCCGACCTATCTTCGGACATCGGCCGAACAACAAACTTAAAAATGAACTATTAGTCGAGAAAGTAATAGATTTTATGGTATTTAGAAAGGGAAAGCTTTACATCAGTGATATTAAACGCAAAGTATTATTTTGTTGACGTGAAGTAATAATATTTAAACGTTCTCTTTTTTCTCCATCTCGTGAACGTCGTTCACAGGATATTACATTTCAAGTAGAGAGCACGTATCATAAAAACTGAAGTATTATGCATAAAAATATTCTGCAGAACTAGTTGTCAGTTCTCATCTTGGAGTTCTTGTAGGCCTTAAGTATCCATTTTCACTGGAAAATAATGTGCCATGGTCTAATTTATTTGTTTTTGCGTTGGTCACTTGTTCTTTGTAATTGAATAGCTCGTATGTTCAAGTGCATCGTTCTAGATGATGATTTGCCTTCTGATTTTACGGTTAGGTTCTGTTTACCGTCCAGTTCTTACAATGGATAGCCTATATTGATCTCGATGGCTCGCACTTCACATGTTGGCTGTTAGATTCGCAGTTCGAAGGTTCAAACCCGGTCTAGAGCGGTGGATTTTAAAGGACGATAAAATCTTAAGTGTGGATTCCTCCGCGAAAGAAATAAAGCTGAGGGTTCCATATCTTGAATTTACGACACATAAAAACATTGGGAATGAGAATATAAGGCAGTAATTCAGCACATTTAAACTAGTAGGCAAGATAACTGTATAAAAAGAACTGCATAGACCACGTAGATAGAATGGCTGGTGACCGGATACAAAAATGATGAATTAGAAACCGTCCGGAAAGAAAATGTCGGACGACGATTAAAAATATGCACTCAATAAATTTTAAGAATACTCCCTTTACCTGGGAACGAGCTTAATGCATGAAGGTGATTATGTGTTGCTGCTGCTACTGCTGCTGCTGCTGCTGCTGCTGATGATGATGATGATGATGATGATGATGATAACTCTGATCCTGATGGATGGTTGTAGTGAAAACTTTGTTGATTGAATACCCATTGCTCTTGCGTCGTTAAAGGGGACAAAGAGTGAAATTTATATTTTATAAACTCGTATTTTTAAGCTAGAGACCTGTATTTTTGTACACATATTCTGGTGAGATCACTAATGGTATGTTTAAGTTTCATGTTTATAGGTTTACTACTTTAGGAGTTGTTTAAATAATAAAAAAGCTTCTTTTTTTCAAAATATATTTTATCCACCAAATTTTAAGCATACCGTCTGAAATGTTTTCTACAGTATCTTTGATGTCTTCAGAAGGTTTCTATGTTTTCAATTTTTTTTTTTTTTTTAGTTTTGTCTTGTAAACAAACATAGGGGGAAAAATTAAACCTTTTCATATTCAAATTTGTAAAATTTATAGAGTGCAAGCACACATTTTATTTTGTATTCAAACATTATTTTCTTTTTAAAATACTGGCAACATAATTTTGTTAAATTTATCTTAAAGATCACGCAGTAAACATTTCGGATTTCTAGCATAAAATGTGTGGAATTCTTAGCAATATGAATGCAGTTAACTGGACAAAAGAATACGGGAAAATGAATTTAAAAGTTTGCATGCATTTTAAATTTAATGAGCGCAGCCATTTAAAAATAGCGTAATTATTACACAACTGCCATATGGTTCTTAAACTTGGTCGAAGTGTGAAACAGGCATCATAGCTTCGTTTCTAATAAAAATAAAAATGTGAATTTTGACCAAAAATTGCCAAATTTTCATTCATCTTCCTTGAATGAAACACCACGTTTGTCCTGCTGCTCTTGTTAAAATGGAGGTAAACAAAAGCGGGTAATAACTAATGTATACCTCCGCAAGATGCCGCTTTCTATTGGTCTGATGTGGTTAATTTCCCTATTTCTTGGGAACTCTTTTCGATACTTAAAAATTGCTGGAACTGAAACAACAGTAAATCTATTGGAATTCCCGTAATATTCATCAACCGTGACTGATTTAGTATAATTCTCTTTTCACTGAATGGTAAAGGCTTTCCTTGGAGATGTTTCTCATAGAAAACGATAATTTGCTACAGACCAATTTCCATCTGCTTGATTCTATTTTTATATGAAACTCCTTGCTTTAGATAAATTACGGACGCTTGCTCATTGCGACGCGATGGTTACGAGTTCGGGTTATATTTTCAATATTAAATTTCACTAATATTATCTGTTTTCCGTAAAGTGTTTAATATTTTGCTACTAAAATTCGTGTAATTTATTTCACAATACAGCATAAAATTTCAAAGAATAAATCTGTATTTCCGTGGGGACTGAAAACAAATCAGAAGCTATAGATGAAATATAAAGATAAGTGCATTCACTGTTTGAAAATATTAAAAACCAACTTCATCCATGAATAAGAACAATGGCCGGTTTCTACAAAGTAATGAAATAGCCACGGATAAACTATCTTATGGTTAAAATTTATCTGATGATAACTGTTTGTTGTTCTACAAACGAAGAAGCTAAATTTGTCCTTGGGTAAGTTAGTTTTATAAACTGCCAGTATATGAGTAATAGTGCAATCAGGAAGGCTGTTCTTGAAACTGAACAGTTTTATTGAATTCAAAAGATGGTGATTATCGTGATTCTTATTGTTTCTATAGGCCTATATTATTCTGATTACATTAAGTAATAATTTAGCTAGAAAGTTAATAACCTATTCTAATTGAATCACATATACAGAAATAATTTTTAACCTCAGTAAGAAAACAACATTTTCATCAGGAGGAAATATTAGGCCTATTATAATATTAATATTAACATTCCTAACCTTATCACATCATATGGGTTCCATCTATAAAACCTAATAGGTTACATTTGGGAACCCAGAATTGTTATGAAATTCTTGTTTGATCCTCATTCCTTGGGGGCAATTCATTGCCTATTCTAGCAATTAGATTTTAAATTCTTTTAATAATGCGGCATACTGTTGTGTTGTGTATTTGTAAATTCATTCATTCATTTATTTTATTCCATAGATCTTACATGAGCAATGAAGCTTTAAGATGTGGAATATGTCAACATTTTACAATATTACAATTACAATTTTTACAAATTTTTATAGTTTTACAATTTAGTAATTTTCTACAATTTTTACAATTTTGTACAATTTTTTTACATTTTTTTACATTTTGGCGAGATGTAGTGAGATGAGATGAGGTCCGAGGATTCGCCAAAATATTACCCGGCATTTGCCTTTTCGGTGGGGGAAACCTCGGAAAAACCCAACCAGGTAATCAAATCAAAGGGGGTAATCAAATCAAAGGGGTTGATGCCAAGGACTCGCCATAGACCATCCGGCTTCAGTCCCACGGCTGGGGAAAACCTCCGAAGAAACCAAAGTCCAAAGGGGGATCCAACCCAAGCCCGAACGCAGCTCCGGATCAGCAGCCCAGCGAGTCTGTCGACTGATCTACATCGATGACTCTACTAAAAGTATACAATACATAGCCAATCAGATTATTAAATTTACAAACGCAAACGATCATTCATAAGTTGAGCTATATTATAATACAAAACAATTTAATTAAATTTAAGGCATAAACAATTCAACCAGTTGTGATATACAGAAATTGATAATACATATCATGCAAACTACTTCAAATTACAAACACAAACAATTTATCAGTAGAGCTATATAGATTACTATTCAATTTAAAGCATATACAATTCATCGGCCAAAATTATACAAATATATACAATACAAAGTAGCATACTTTCATTAACCTATACAAATTTGTGCAATTAATATCAAGTAGATTAATTCAATTTATAATCATAAACAATTCATCAGTTGAGCTATACATATTACCATTCAATTTACAGTAGGTCTATTTACAATTCATCAGTAGAGCTACACAGACTAGTAATCATTTTAAGAACATATACAATTCATCAGCCAAACTATACAAACATATACAATCAAATTAGTTCAATTTACAAACTTATTTTCGTTAAGCTATACAATTCATATGAAGTAGATTAATTCAATTTACAAGCTTAAACAATTCATCAGTTGACCTCTAATTAACTTATTTGAAAATTTCCCGTAGCATAAAATATGAAACAGAATAATAACTGATTCATGGGCGAAATTAGAGAGGAAAGGTTACATGTTTGGGTTATGTTATGCTCAATTTTCTCCAAAACATTGAGAACCTGTCTTTCGTCAGTCGAGATCTATAAAAAATTGCATCATCACTATAGCCTATATTTAATAGAGATTACGCCTGAAAAAATAGAAAGAACTTCCTGTTAATTACTTGCAACTTACAATATTAGGCCTAATTTTTGCATGTAGGCTATGTCTGATTTCTATTATCTCGACTTATCATGAACATGAACAATAAAATATTACTGTTTGTTTTAGTTTCCAACGCAATATACAAAATTTAACGATCATAGAGCCTGGAAGCCAGAATAATGAAATGAAATTTGGCAATATTCCTTATCATTCTCTAAATACTCTCGGCCTCGTAATTCTTTGCACTATTTGCATAATTTCTTCACATGATGAAGAGGATGAACTATTTGAAACCAACTCATTCAGCACTTTTTGTAATGTAAGAATCAATGTCCTTGACTATCAGCTGTGACTTATGTCCGCCATATTGGTGTTAGTAGGCAGAATAAAGATATCCGGCCATCTGCGAATGGATAATTTATCTATATGATCTGTCAATGGATAGAACTATCCCGTGTTTGTAGAAATGCTTTTGAAGCTATTTTCATATTTATCCAGACGCCAAAATACATCTTGTTTCTTCATGATTCCTCATTTTTCTATATACACTTTTAACACTTATATATCACTGATTAAATTTCTAAC